>NC_056745.1:150828596-150861096 GCF_019279795.1 Protopterus annectens | reverse complement strand
GCTTCACTGCCTCCCTCAAGAGTACAAGCTATACGATCACAAGTCAGAAAAATAATATGCAGTACCAAGATTTCAGCCTGCTTGTTCCTTCAAGCTCTAAGATCAATGTCATTGGCAATAACCCTAGTACCTTTAGCCAGATTTTATATAAGGATTCTCCAGTGGATGCTTGTAACTCAATGGTTAGTACTTTACAGATCCGTGTTACCCCCAAATATGGAGCACTCAGGCATGCAAAAGAGATCTGAGGTGGTAGAGTCAATCAGGTTCTACAAGGCTGTCCATTCATCCCCCTTCAGTCCAAGGCTATAGTGACCACTGACGCTTCCCAGCTGGGGTGGGGGGTTTCTGGGAAAAATAGTCCAAGGCAGTTGGTCCCACGAAGAGGTCATCTTGAATATCAGTATCCTAGAGATGAGAGCAGTGCTTTTAGCGTTGCAGGCCTTCCAGAATGCTCTCTCATTTGGGATGATTGCAGTTTAAACAGACAATATGTCAGTTTAGTAGAGCAACAAACAAGGAGGGGATGAGATCATACCCCTTGTGTCAAGAAGTGCTCAGAGTCTGGTAATGGGTGATCTCATCAAACCTCTTTCTCATAGCATTGCACTTTCCGGAGAAGTCCTATGTGATAGCAGACAAACTGAGCAGGTCCATTCTCATAAGTGGTCTCTTAACAAGAATGCAATGGAAATTATTTTTCGTTGATGGGGCCAGCCTTGCTGCGATCTTTTTGCTTCTCTTCTAAACAACAAATGCAGCAGCTACTTTGCCCTAATCCCCCCACATGGGTAATAACCGAGGGATGCTGTGCTTCACGATTGGCCCCCTGGTCTACTTTATGCCTACCCAGCAATCCCATTAATTACAACATTTCTACAGAAAACTTTCCGGTTGAAGAGCAAAGTCAGCCTCATTGCACCATACTGTTCTCGACAAATTTGGTTTTCCATCCTTTGGCCCCTTATTTCACCAACCTTGGATTCTGGATGTGATTCCAGACCTTTTGTCTCACCCGACGGGCATGATGCATCACGACTTCTCACATCTCAGGCTGACAGCCGGGTTTCTCCAGTTCCATTAATAGCCAGACAACTGATGCTGTCTTCCCCTGTCCGACGTATTCTTTTATCTTTCCATAAACCTTCAACATGAAAACATTATACAAGTAAATGAATAAGATTTTTTTATTGGGGACAGCAATATCATGTTGAGCCATTTTCAGCTCCAGTACATAATATAATTGAGTTTTTTTGCTTTACTTTTTAAAGAAGGGGCTAGTTCCTCAAACATTAAAGTTCAGTTAGCAGCAATATCAAATGTTCACACTGGATTCAAAGTTTCTTCAATGGCCTCTCACAAACTGCAGAGCTTTCTTGAGAAGCACTCTGATTTTGAGACCTCCATTTAAGGACCCTACTCCCCCATGGGATCTCAGTCTGGTACTGCAGGCACTAAAACATTCCCCCTTTGAACCAGCAGCTAAATGTGACCTTAAGTATTTTACTTGGAAATTGTTTATCTAGTAGCCATTACCTGTGCTAGACAAATTTCAGAGATTCAAGCCCTGTGTTCAAAACATCCATACTTGGTCTTTCACAAGGATAGAGTGATGCTACGAACTAATGCCTCTTTCCTTCCCAAGGTGATGTCAGAAACTAATATCAATCAGTCAATTAATTTGCCAATATTATTCCCTAATTTGTCAGACAAGGGTAAATACATGTTACTTTTGTTGGATGTTCACAGACAATTACATTTGTACCTGCATAAAACAAGAGACATCAGAAAAACAAATCATGTGTTTGTTTCCTTTGTAGAATTGAAATTGGGTAACCCGGTCACAGAAAAGTAACTTTAGTCAGACGGCTAACTGATTGATTGTATTTCATTTATCTGTAGCAAACTGAGTATTACCTTACCCACAACTGATACAAGCTCATTCAACTAGGTCCATGGCAACTTCTTCAGTTTTTCTATCCAGAGCGTCCATGAATGACACATGTGCAACAGCAACTTGGGCTACTCCCCATACTTTTATTGCTCATTACAAATTGAGTCTGTCCTTTATGTTGAGCTCCAGATATATTTTTTTCTTTATTGAGTACATGCAGTTTTACGTCTCTTATATTCATGCATGTTAAACATTCCTGTTGTGGTAAAATCAGCAAACAAGATCTGAGGTAGCTTAGGGGGATCCCCTACACTACACTGGCACACCACAAACCCGACAGCCAAAACGCCGACACCAAAACACTGAAATCACACAATACCGACAGTCCACATTACCGAACACCATAACACCGACTCACAAAACACAAACAGAAACATTAACGAAAATCACACCAACCATTCTTACATACTTTTTTAGTTGCTTTGTCTTTCGGCTTCTCCCGGTTAGGGGTCGCCACAGCGGAACTCCGGTCCGCTAATGAATGGCAGTTGATTTTTACGTACCGGCTTTGCCAGGCCTGACGTACAACCTTCAACGAAGGTACGCCCATTCACGCATGTCTCCACGCAGAAGACGCTCTAGCTGAGAATCAAACCGGACAGCGTCTTATTGTGAGGCGACAACCGCAGCACCACCACCGCGGGTAAGCATTCAGAATTACACACACAAACTAAACTATCACAGCTAAAACATAAATAAGAATGTACCGGCAAGTCACACACATCCCACTACACCGCAACATCCCATAATGCCATCACCCACATAACTCGCACATCCCATTAACCTACCCAATACCTACATAAAAAAAACACACACAACACAAGCACACCAAAAACCTTACAAACCTACACTAAATCTTACATACACAACTATCTATGCACTGACCTTAACCCAAACCGTAACCCTAAGGTCCGTCACTATCGCACACTTACCTTACCCACACCCTAACCCTAAAGTCCATCACTATCGCACACTTACCTTATCCGCACCCTAACCCTACAGTCCGTCACTAATGCACACTTACCTTACCCGCACCCTAACCCTACAGTCCATCACTAACGCACACTTACCTTACCCGCACCCAACCCTAAAGTCTGTCACTATCGCATACTTACACAGTCATGCTCGTTTCGCATGCCGGTGTTTTCAGCATCAAGATTTCGAACTGTCGATTATTTCCATTGTCGGTCTTTCGGTGTCGGTGTTTAGAACTTTCTGTGTTCTCAGGTAGACCCGCTTAAGGTTGGTACATTGTGGGTAAGGGAAGACCTCAAGAGCATTTTGGTTACCATGAACTTTAGTAAGGCCGAACTGGATCCGAGGTTCGGATCCAATCTGAACCCATCAGTTGAGGAAGAATGAAAATAGACAACACAGATGGAAAGTTATGGTAAGTACATAACATTTTTTTTGTTTGTAGTTTGAGAACAATATTTGTTTATTCATTATGGCTCAAAAGCCTTTGGGTTTAAAAAAATATGTAAAGATTGTGGGCATAAAATCCCTCTTTCAAACGCACAATTCCTGTCTCTACTCTTTAGGCCTTGCTCCTTTAAAAGAGTCTTGCGGCATTTGTAAGGCCTTTAATCCATGGGCCTTAGTGGACCAGAAATTTAAACTAATTTTAAAAGGTTTGTTACTGACTTCCTTTTCTGAGTCTTTGTCTGCAGCTCAAATCTCAAAGAAATTAGAGACGGGAAGGAGTCCAGAAAACATCCGTTGGACCCTTCCAGTTCCTCCACTCCTAGCTCTGATCCTACTCTTGAACCTTCTCTCAAGAGGTCTAAACCATCAGGTCTGACACTTTCTGATAACCAGGTCACATCATCAGATCTGACACACTTGGAGCCAAAGAAGCTCTCTAGGAGCTGATAAGTGTTGTCATCTCTAGACCCTGTTCCTTCCCTTCTTCCATCACCCTTCCTAGAGAGACGCCATCATTCTAGGACCCCCTTCAGTGGCCTCCTCTTCTCGTTCTTCCAGGAGTTTGACAGAAGCAGATGTGGACTGAATGATGAGGAAGTTTCTCTCAGCATAAATTCAAATGAGAGTTCTCCTGGCTCTTACCCCATTGTGTCTAGAGACGTTCACCAGTACTACACCACCTCTTTTGGCTCCTTCTCTGATCCAGCCTTCTGCTTTGAAGCTCCTGGATCCAAGACATCCGGAACCATCTGTGTTGCATCTGAAGATTGTTGTGTCTTCTACTGTTATACCTTCTGTGAGTGGACTGGCTGCTGAGCATGTTGGAGCCGGATGAGACTTGTAGTTGTAGCGGCATTGCTGGATCCAAGGTGTTGGATTCGACTCCAGAGTTGTTGGAGACATTTTTGCCCCTCAGAGCCTCTGCTGTGGACAGCTCGGCCTCTGGTAGACTGCCTTCAGATCACAGGGAGCCAGTGGTACAGAAGCATGTCTTCTGGGCACCATTGACTTCTTTCTCTTGGGGCATTCTGCCTTTGAGGTAGTGGAGAGTGTGTTCTCTACTTCTAGAGAAAGGGCGATTTTCCCCCCTCGGATCCATCTTTCCAGTCTTGTATGTCTTTGTGCCTGCAGCCTCATCATTCTACTCCACAAGGATAGCCAGCCCAAAGTCTCCAGACTACCTAATAGGGTATACTCATGTCTTCTGATACGTCACCAAAACATTCTGTTGAAAAAGTCCCTCGGAAGAGAAAGTGCAAGAAGAGGCACTTAAACTCTCCTCAAGAGTCTGTCATAGAAGATACCAATTTTGATGAGGGGGAGGGGTCCCCAAAGTCACCACTTGATGACGTCTCCTTTGGAGACATCCTGGTCTACCAATAAACCTACCCATGAAAAATCTGTATTCCTGGAAGCCTTTGGGTCTGCCCATCTACCTCCTGGTTGACTCCATCTGCCAATGAGCTCTTTGATTTGATCTTCAGGTGAGTGTGGAAGGAACTTGACTCTGTTGAGCAGATACCCAACAGACCAAACATGATCCTGGCACCACCAAAAGGAAGAGAATTTTGCAGCAAAGGAATACCAGTAGATGTTATGATTGTAGTGGCAGCCGCAAAGAAGGAACTCTCAGAACAGAGTTCATCTATCAGCCTAACAGGAAGCCTAGGATGTTGGGCAGATTTGGAAGCGTGTACATGCTTCAGTGACCTTTGCAGTCAGATTGCTGAATTATTTGGCACACTTCAGAAGTTCAGAGAGATTTGATTAAAGATCTATCCAAATTTCTCTCCGTCTCTGAGACCATCACTTCTGAGGCAGAGACCTCTCTTGACTCACAGCTGGCTACCCTTTGTTCATTAGGCTCATTTCACATGCAGCTGAAGGCACCTCAAGGCTGGTGGGTTCAGGCGTTTCCATGAGGAGACATGCTTGGATGTGCCTGTGTTATTTCACAGAACCCTTCAAGTCCTTTGTCAGTGCTTCCTTTGATGGAAGTTCTTTATTTGCACCCAAAGTTAGACGCACCATTCAAGAGTGAGCAGGATAGAAAAACCCTGCCTTTAGTGGGCATACATTTTTCGACTCCTCAAAGAACCTTCTGTAGGAATCCGTGAGGTGGGGTCCAAAAATATGGTTCAGGAAATCCCTGGGTACTTTCCATGAAACATATGGAGATAGTTCCCCCAGGTGCATAGGGGGAAACTCTAAGGGAAGATGCCACCCATGTGGCAGAAGAGGCCCGCATAATCAGGGATCTAGAGACACTTTCTATGACAGATCCTACCTGTGCTTTTGAAAGGAGACCTGATTGTCCACCTCTGGAGACAGTCGGGGGTCATCTATCCCTGTACCAGAGAGCCTGGCTAGACATTACAAAAGCTGCACGGGTGCAGAGGATTATTTCCAAAGGTTATGTAATATAGCAATAACCCATGGCTGGGTGTGGATAATGCTGGATTTAGTTTGGTCATGAGGGTGAAGCCCGATGACCAAACAAAGCCAACCGTGAGTAAATCCAGCATTGCCCACACCCAGCCATGGGTTATTGCTATTATACAGTGGTGTTTGTTTTGTGCTGTGTTATGTTTGTGTTCCTGTTATTTAGGTTTTTGTTTGCTTTAGTTTGTATTCTTCCACTTTGTCTGAGATAAAATAGTCCACACTTTTAATTCATGTTTATCGTTTATTTTATTTGCCTTTTTATTTAAATGCAAGTTATTATTAATTTTTTGTCTGTGAAGGGATGTAAGCAAACGGGAGCGTGGTGTTCGGTGTTTGTTTTACTTGTAAAATAGTTTGTAATAGGAGATTTGGTATGTGTATTGCTGCTGCTGGTAAGGTGTTTTTGCAGGGTTCATGTTGGTTTTTAAGGGTACAGTAGGTTTGGAAGCCTGGATGGTACTTTTCTGTTCTGTACCAGTGGAAATACAAGCTTAAGAATAGCATTGTATGTGTTGGTGCGATAACAGAAAAGTGCCATTTATTCTACGTCCTATTCTGAAGCAGAACTGTAGCATAGGTGAGGTAAGAGAGGCAGCCGTTCAGGCAGAAAGGTTTAGGGTGTGGTATCAAGAAGTACAGTGCTTGCATTTTTGTTTTTTTGTTTTTTCTATTGTAGCATTGTTGCAGTTCTTAAATGTAGTTTAGAACACGTACACTTTTGAAAGAAGAGGTTGACGGAGGGTGGATCTGGCTTTACCATGTACATTGGTGTTTATGAACTGAGGGACATAGGACTGTATCAGGAAGCAAGACTCTGTGCTGGATGCTTGATGTACGATATCGGAGACTAGATTACAGTTTTCCTGCTTTTTCTCCATTTAGATAGGGACTTCTGTAGTTCTATGTAAACTGTATACCTAGAAATAGAGTTAGACGTTGTGAGTGAGGGTGGATCTATGAAGTTAACTGCTGTTCGAGCTGAGCGACTGAGGAGTTTATTAATAAGAGTAATGGGTTTTGGGTGATACAACTGCAATAGCGATTGGTTTTGGTGCTTGTTCTTATGTTTTACTGAGTTGCTTTGTCCAGTGAACATTTTGCCGTTGCATGATACGTAGCGACCGGACTTTTTTCATTACTTTTAATTTACAATGTGCATGCTGGTTGGATTAGCCAATCAGCATGCAAGTTTCTCTGCTTTGCCGAGGTTGCATTGTATAATACCCTTTTCCCTTCCCCCTTTAACAGCAAACAAAATTTGTTATGTTCCATCCAGTCAGACGAAAGCAGTAGCTCTAGAAATAAGAAAGCTACAAGAAACAAGTGTCATCCAAGAGGTTCCCCAGACCAGAGAGAGTCCAGAACTTACTCAAGGTTATTTTAGTGCCAAAGAAAATGGAGGACTGGAGACCAATTTTGGATATCTGAAATCTGAACAGATCAGTTCAGTACACAAAGTTCCAGATGGTCACGGTTCAGTCTGTTTTGCCTTTCCTGCACAAGGAATACTGGATGTGCTCAGTAGATCTTCAAGATGCGTGTTGTCACATAAAAAGAACAGACGATCAAGAAGACACCTATGTTTCCATCTGGGAGCCAGTCATTACCAATTGGTCTCACCACAGCCCCCAAGGTGTTTACCAAATGCATGGCAGTAGTAACAGCTCACTTGAGACTGCAAGGATTGCTGGTGTTTCCGTACTTGGATGACTGGCTCATAACCTCTCCAACCAGATATCTTCTGATAAATGCATGAGATTATGTACTCCAGCTTTGCTCTCATCTAGGGATTACCATCAATCATGACAAATCTCAGTTAGAACCATCTCCATTATTACAGTTCATAGAAGCCTTGCTCAATATATTATCAGTGACAGTCTCCTTTCCCTTACCAAGGGTACAAGCAATTCAATTTCAAATCAAAAAGATAATTCAGAATTCTTTCCTGTCAGCTCGATTGATTCTACAAGCCTTGGGGTCAGTGTCTGCTGTGATAGTTCTGGTTCCAGTAGCAAGATACCATGTGAGAATTCTTCAATGGACCCTAGCAACTCAGTAGTCTATTGTGCACCAACTTGTATCCACCCAGATCAGAATAACAGTCATGCAAAAAGTACCTCTTGTGGATTTGCTCAGATCAGATATTACAAGGCTGTCCCTTCATTCTTCCTCAGACCAAAGCCATAGTGACCACAGACATTTCCCAGATTGTGTGTGGGGAGGGACACCTCTCAGGAATGACACTCCAAGGCACCTGGTATCCTGGAGAGGCCAACACACATATCAGCATCCTGGAAATGGGAGTAGAACTCCTAGCATTGTAGGTTGTTCAAGACTTTCTCCCTTCCTGGACTATTGCGATTTAAACTGGCAATATGTCAGTGGTATGGTACATCAACAAACAAGGAGGAACCAGATCTTATCCTTTGTGTCAATGAGCTGTGAGTGTGTGGCAGTGGGCGATCTCATCCAGTCATTTTCTGATATGCACATTGTGGGGAAATCCAGTGTGATAACAGACAAGTTGAGCAGGTCCAGTTTATTGTCTCAACATGAAGGCTGCAATAAAGGTATTCCGCCAATGGAACCAACCTTGCTTTGACATCTTTGCATCTCCCTCAAGAATTTATTTTTATTTATTTGTTTTACATTTGTTGACTGGGAAAGTCCAACTGGATATATGTCCATTTTCAGCAGCAGCCCGGGGAGAAAAGCTCCAAATACAAATTAGTTACATCCAAGTAAAAAAAATAGTAATAATAATAATACAAGGTACAATAAAATCCAGTGTACAATAATACAGGTACAAGGATTGTGGCAGTTGCATTGTAGTGATAGAAGAAAAATGTTGCTTATTTCAACAAAACACAAGAACAGACAAGGGTTGTCAAAAAACAGATATGCATATAGTTAGCAAGCATTTGGAAAATAAATCTGTCGTGCATCAACAGTAATAGTATATAAAATGGAAGATACCTGGACAGTATACCATTAAGCTTCCTGTAAAGATGATTATCCATAAGCACTAGCAGTGTTTAATGGGGAGGTAATAGTTTAGGTGAGGTAGGCAAGTAGGGGCATCTCGAAGGAAGAAGGTAGGGAGACGTAAATAATTCTTATCCTATAGGGTTAAGGCAAGAGCATATCCTATATAATCTGAAAAAGAGTTTCATTAAGATTTTAAATTTGGACAAGGACGGTTCCTGAGTTACGTTTAGCAGGAGATTGTTCCAGTTTTTGGTGATGTAGTTGGAAAACAGCGAGTCGCCAGTGGTGGTGTTTGATTTAGTAGTATTTAGGAGGACTTTATTTGTAGATAGGAGTTTCCTAGATTTAGTATAAGGACTTATTAAAGATCTGAGGGCAGGGACTTTATCGGGTTTGTAGAGGATTTTATGAGCAGTAATGAGTTTGTTATAAAAAAGCAGATAAGGGAATTCAAGCCAGTTTAAGTTTTTTAGGTTTAGACAGTGGTGAGTGCAGAAAGCTGAACCACTAGCAAATCTGGCAACATGGTTGTAGTAACTGGAGAGCTTATTTAGTTAAGTTTTTGCCAAGTTAGTATAGGGGAAGCATATAAGAGGGTAGAATATAGGTGGGAGCGGGCAATGGCAGTTCTGGCTGTTGGGGTAAGAAATGCAAAGTTTCTATATAGGGAGCCCAGATTTTTATTCGTGTTTTTTATTGTTTGGTTTATGTGCAGGTCAAATTTGAGGTTGTTGTCTATTATTACACCTAGTAATTTGCTGCTAGTATCTGAGTAGATTGTAGTACCATTGTTAGATATAACTGTGAAGGCAATTGATGGTGTCCAACGGGTGGGGGGTGAACAGTAGTAATTTGGTTTTATTGGGGTTTAGTATTAGACCATGGTTAGAGAACCATTTCTCAACGGTTTTAAATGTGGATTGTGTCATGGTCTGGAGGTCCTGTGGGGTATTGGCTGAACAGATGAGGTTGAAATTGTCTACATATTGTATGCATGAACCATTTGGGGTGACTGCAGGGAGGTCATTTATAAAAGTGGAAAAAAATAATGGGCCTAAGATGGAGCCTTGAGGAACTGCTATATTAACAGGTAAGAGGAAAGTAATGGGCCTAAGATGGAGCCTTGAGGAACTCCTATAGTAACAGGTAAGAGGGATGTAATGGGCCTAAGATGGAGCCTTGAGAAACTCGTATAGTAACAGGTAAGAGGGAAGTAAAGAGCCTAAGATGGAGCCTTGAGGAACTCCTATAGTAACAGGTAAGAAGGAAGTAATGGGCCTAAGATGGAGCCTTGAGGAACTCCTATAGTAACAGGTAAGAGGGAAGTAATGGGCCTAATATGGAGCTGTGAGAAACTCTTATAGTAACAGGTAAGAGGGAAGTAATGGGCCTAAGATGGAGCCTTGAGGAACTCAGATAGTAACAGGTAAGAGGGAAGTAATGGGCCTAAGATGGAGCCTTGAGGAACTCCTATAGTAACAGGTAAGAAGGAAGTAATGGGCCTAAGATGGAGCCTTGAGGAACTCCTATAGTAACAGGTAAGAGGGAAGTAATGGGCCTGAGATGGAGCCTTGAGGAACTCCTATAGTAACAGGTAAGAGTTAAGTAATGGGCCTAAGATGGAGCCTTGAGGAACTCCTATAGTAACAGGTAAAAGGGAAGACAGTTGGTTTTGCCACAGAACAGTCTGACGTCTGTCCTGCAGCTAGCGTTGGAACCATTGGATGGATTGGTGATCAAGGGATAATTTTTTAGAGCAATAATAAGTAGATGGTGACTAACCATGTCAAAAGCCTTGGAGAGATCAAGGAATAGAGCAGACGAGAGTTGGGCATTATTTCTGGTAGAATTAATGGTATTAGTAAAAGAGAGGAGTGCGGTAGTGGTACCTTGGTGGGGTCTGAAGCCATGCTGGGAGTCTGCCAACAGTTTGTTTTGGAGGAGAAAGTTCATTAGCTGTTTGTGAATGCACTTCTCCATGATCTTAGTCAAGGGGGAATAGGATGGCTATGGGTCTGTAGCTGGAGAATTCTCTGGATGGTCCACCCTTGTGGAGAGGTATCACATGTGACACTTTCCAGAGTGAGGGGATGATAACTTCTTTAATAGTCCTGTTTGTTAAGATAGAGAGGGTGATAGCTATGGTTTCGGTTGCCTTTTGTAGGTACTCAGCTGGCAGTAGGTCAGTGGCTAGACTGGTAGCTTTTAACTTAGAGAGGAGTTTCTTTATAGAGCTGATGGAGATGGGTTGGAGATTGAAGGTTGGGTGATTGCAAGGTGTTGAGGTGTGGGTATTACTTGTAGTGGGGTTATTTTGGTTTGCGAGAAGTTGAATTGTTTCTGTAAAGAAGCAATTAAAGCTATTTGCCATGGTCTTAGCATTTGTGGTATTTGTGGGAGTTGGGGTAGTGGATTTGCCTGGATGAAGTTTATTGATATCTGTCCAGAATTTTGGTGGATTAGATTGGTGCTTGTGCTGTAAATTACAGAAGTGCTCCTTTTTGTCCTTTACTATGGCTTTGTTTGCTTCATTTCTAAGTTGCTGGTAGAATATTTGGTCCACTGGAGATTTGGTGGTTCTCCAGTGTGTCCTTCATTTCATAGTGAGATTTTAGCCCTGGTATCATTTGTTAGCCATGGAGCTTGGTTGGGTTTGCATCTGATGGGTCCAATCTATATTGAAATCTCCAAGAATAATGGATTCTTGAGGATATGTGATAGAGAGCTAACTTTCCTTCTACTCACTCTACTCACTCTACTTCCAGGTGCCTTTCATGGTACTTATGTTGTTACCAGGAGGAATACAGGCACATATAATGTTGATATACTCATTACTATTGATTTTTAGTTTGGTAACTTGTACTTCGGCGTTGTTGAATTGGAGGGGTTGCAAAATTGGCCTGGTAATATCTAGAGTGTTTTTATTGAGAATGGCTGCACCTCCTTTTTTGGCTGGTCTGTCCAATCTAAATATATTGTATCTTGGAGGAAGTATCTCATTTTCTGAAATGGTTGGTTTTAGCCATGTTTCAAACAGTCCTAGAATGTCTGGGGAATGCACTGATATAAGGGGTATGTAGGTTGTAGAGTTTGTTTTTGATGCTTCTTATGTTTAAGTGCATAGCCAACAGTGCACCTTCAGACCGGTTAGTCACCAGTGAGGGCATGGGGTAACTGGAGATGCTGTTACTGATGGTCTTATTTTGTGATAATGGGCCAGGGTTAGGGTGGATATCTCTGTCTAGCATTAGGTTGTGCCTTAGACTAGCTATTAGTTTGATGAGTTTGTTGAGTAGATAATGGTGATATTTTGATTTAGGGGATAAAGGTTGGGTATATATTACAGTGGAGGTTTGAGTAAAGGGTAGTGGTTATTTGTGGTCAGAGATAAGTTAAAGTAGTGGGCTTCACTAAATGGTCTAAGAGTTGTTACAGTATGGCTTTTAGGTTAGTGAAATCTTATGTGGGTGTGGGTTTCATATGAGGTTTAGTAATAGGCTCCTGTAAGTAGAGTGAGGAGAAGGAAAGTTAGCATGAAAGGGATGCGAGTCTTTTGGTGAGAATGGAAAGGCATGGTGGCAGTAGTGAGTAGCATTTGTACTTACAGTGAGTGTGGCTAGAGTATATGTGGAGTCTAGCCTGTTTGGAAGAGGTGGATTGGTTAAGAGTAGAAAAGGAGCTGGAATAGGTATAAATGTGGCGATAGTGGGGGCAGGGTGGGGCTCGAAGTAAGCCCAAGCTCAGCGGGGCTAATCCAGCAAGCGACATTTGCTGTATCTCTTGGCCAAAACTCAGGGAGAAAGTTAACTAATACTTAAGTTTTTGTAGTAGGATTGTATAAAAGCCAGTTATGAATGCCGCTGCTCTAATAGGGGAAACAGGGAAAATTATCCATGTTACGGACCCAGGCTAGCAAACTGTTAACTTACAAAAGTTAGCTACTAGGTGTAAGCTTTTACATTTGATAAAGACCTTAGTTGGTCTTTCTTGGTTAACAAGTGCAGCAGGTTTTTTGCCTTGATTCCCCTACTGAGGGCATCATCGAGGGATGCTGTCCTCCATGATTGCCCCCCTCAGTCTCCTTTACACTTCCCCCAATTCCTCTAATCCCCAAGTTTCTCCAGAAATTATCTTGATTGAAGAACAAAGTCATCCTAATTGCACCTTTTTGGCCTTGTTAGATTTGGTTCCATTTTCTCTGGCCTCATCTAGTTTGCCCACCATGGATTCTGGATCCATTCCAGACCTACTGTCTCACTCAACAGGTGTGATTCACCCAGACATTTCAGACCTAAAGTTGACCACATGATTTCTCCACTTGCATTACTAGCCAGACAACCAAGACTGTAGTCCCCTGTATGTTGCATTCTTTTGTCTTCCCATAAAGCTTCCAATAAAAATGTACAGAAGCAAATGGAAAAGATTTGCTTTTTAGGGCCAACATAGATGCATTGGTTCTTTTTCAGCACCAGTATGTAAAGTTCTTGATTTTTTTGCAGCAGTTTTTAATGAAAGGCCAAGCTCCTTAACTGTTAAAGTTCTGTTAGCTGCCGTTTCTAATTTTCACATAGGAGTGAATAATTTCTCCTTAGCTTCTTCAAAACTTTTTAAGGCCTTTATAAGGGGAACCTTTCTTCTTAGACCCCCTTTTAAAGATCCCCCTCCGCCGTGAGATTTTAACTTAGTATTACAAGCTTTAACTCATTCTCCATTTGAACCATCAGCAAAATGTGAGCTAAAATTTGTAACCTGGAAAACTATCTTTTTAGTAGTTATAACCTCTGCTCAAAGAATTTCTGAACCTCTGCTGGAAGAATCTCTGAACTTCAAGCATCATCTTCTAAGGCGCCTCATTTAATTTTCTGTACAAATAGGCTAGCATTATGAACTAAATCATCCTTCCTAAGGTGGTATCAGAATTCCTCATCGATCAATCTATTAATCTTCAGTTTTCTTTCCAAATTTCATGAACAAAGGAGAATACATGTTACATTTGTTGGATGATCACAAACAGTTACGTTTCTATTTGCATAGAACAAATAATTTGAGAAAAAAAGACCAATTATTTGCTTCTTTTGAGGAATCTATATTGGGCAAACCAGTTACAAAAGTAACTATAGCGAAATTGTTAACTGATTGCATTTCCTTTGTCTACAACAAATTAGGTTGGTCTTTGTCAAAACCTTTAAGAGCCCATTCAACCCGGTCCGTGGCAACTTCATCAGCATTTTTATCCAGGTCTTCCATGCACAATATCTGTGTGGCTGCAACTTGGGCTAAACCTTGTACCTTTATTACTCATTACAAATTGGATCTGGTCTCAAGGGGAAGAGCAGCCTTCGGTTGAATGGTGCTCAAGAATAGCCTTCCTTAATGTCCACCTGGGATTCAGGTAGTTGGGGACTCTGTCCCACTTGTTGAGGAATGAATGAAAATTGACAACATCAGATAAAGAAGTTGTGTGTGCACCATAACATTCATCTTTGTCTATTTTTATTCTTTCTCAACTCCCCTCCCTGGCAAGAATTCATCTTTGTCTATTTTTATTCTTTCTCAACTCCCCTCCCTGGCAAGAATTCATATGAGAAAGATAGTGTATCTGAAGTCTTTTTGGACACAGCATCAGCATCCTTTTTCTTTTCAAATCTCTGAACTAGGGTTTGTCAGAAGAGAAATTACTTGGTAGAGACAGCAAATGTCTTTAAATTTGGGTCTTTCCTTCTCTTTCTCCTGTTGCAAAGCAGTCAATCATCATAGACTCCTCATACTTTGCTTGGGAGCAGTTTCAGGAGGCATAATATTGCAAAGTTGTTAGACACACAGGACAGATGCAAGCACATTAATATAAAGGAAATGCTTGCCTCAATTAAGGCACTTGACTGAATCATCTTTGGTTCCCAGGATCTCTTCAGATTGTTTCAGACAGTACCACAGTCATGTGCTAAATCAACTAGCAGGGTGAACCAAGTCGTACCCTATTTGCAGACTGTGTTAGCTTGGGATATAGCTTCATAGCACAGTATTACTCTTCTAGGTATCCTTCATTCTGTCAGAACAATATTGCGTGACAGTCAAGATGTGCAGGACAGAGCAGACCCTCTTCCAAGATTTGATCCATGAGTCTTCCAAGATTTGATCCATAGGAGTTCCTCTAGTAGACCCATATGCCTCCTATCTGAGCAGTCATCTGGCAAGTTCCTGCTAAAGGACTCCATTCAAGAAGGCCAGGAAGAAAGATGCCTATTCTTTTCTTTTGCCTGGACAGGAATGTTCCTGTGTGCTTGTTCCTTTCCACTGATATTCAAGGTATGTATGAAGATTCAGAAGGAATCCCCCAAGGTCATTGTGGTGACTTGCTTTCTGGTGCAGCAACACTGGTTGTCCCTTCTTTTGGAAAGGGTCAGGACCAATTACCACAAGCTTCCTTTATGAATGGAGCTACTTGCAGAAGATCTCGGCTGTTTGATATTCTCCAACCCCAAATCAATTTCAACAGACTTCATGGATGATTACGTCTTCATTCCCTTTAGGCACCTCTTTACTGAGGACGTGCAGCAGGTACTAATGGAAACAAAGCCTGTTACTAGAAAATAATGTATTACCAAATGGAAGAGGTTTTCTAGGTGGTACCAACAACATAACTAGCACTCATTCAGGGATAGTTGTTTTCCAGTTTTACAATATTTGTGTGAGTTACTTTCCTATGGCCTTTATTACTCTTCCATAAAGGGTAGTTTATTGGCTATTTCAGCATGTCTTTCCATGGATCCTCCTCTTTCAAGGCATTCTCATGTCAAAATATTTTTGAAAGGAGTTTTACTTAAGTGATCTCAAAGAAAACCAGTAGCCCCTTCCATGATCTTAATTTTGTGTTAGAGAAGCTAACACATGCTCCATTTGAACCAGCTAATCTTGCTGACTTGAGGTTCTTAACATGGAAAACAGTTTTACTGATTTCTCTGACTTCTGAAAGAAGAGCATAAGATTTGGAAGCTCGTGCTGTGAGTCAGCCCTTTCTCATTTTCCATAGAGATGAGATTTCTTTGAGAACTGATCTTTTTTTTCTTGCCTAAAGTGGCATCCAAGTTTACTTTAAGCCAAATTATCTATTCCCCCATTTTCTTTACTGATCGTAAAAATGAGAGAGAGGGTATGCTATACCTTGACTCTCCAGTGACAACTCAGGTATTGTCTTGCCAGAACGAAATCTTTCAGATCTTTGAATCTGTTCATTTCTTTTGAAGGTAAGAAGAAGGGGCAAGTTGTGTCAATACAGAATATTTCCAAATGGTTGCCTGAGGCTATTGTCTTTTTTTTTAATACTCACCACAACAAAACTATTCCAGGTCGGGAGGCTACTGTACCCCAGGGCATTGGCTTCATCTATGGCTTCATGGAAAGAGATGGATTATAAAACTATTTTAGAAGCAGCAACTTGTTCCTCAATACATGCTTTATAAGATATTACAAGCTTAATTCCTTCTCTAAGTCTACATTAGATTTTGCTAGGACCATTCTCCAAGGGCTCCTGGACTGTTTCCCCTAATACCTCCCAAAATTTGTAAGCTGTGGTAATCTACCCATATAGCTTAGGCTTCAGTAGCAGTGATTGATATGAAGAGCATAGTATAGTTGTACAAGCAAACTTACCAACACTAGATGTTTGAATGATTGCTACTGTGACAATCCACCACTAGACCAGCAATTATGGAGCCTCAGTCCTCACTATTGGCAACAGTGGTGGGACATACACTTTGAGGATGACAAGGTACACACAGTATTTCCAGATGCAGCTCTCTGTATCAAGTGCAGTTTCCCTTAAGAACACAGAGACCACAGTCAGTCTGGGGCTGGTTTCTCCCTTTTTCTCCAAATTCCCATTGAGACTTCCTATTGGCACAGCAATAGAGTTGAGGTCTCAACTGACTAACCAAGCCAAGACCTCCAGCACTCTCTCTGTCCAACCTGTGCTTCCTGTCTCTGCCCAAGTAGCTGACACACACACTCTTTGAGGTTTGATTTACACACACACACACATACACGCGTGCACACTTGCGTGCGCGCACACACACACACACACACACACCTGGGAAAGGCTGGCACAGGTTTACTAGCTATGCCCCCTTTTGCCCAGATTATAAGGTAGTTATCACTGCCACCAGCCAACTCCTTCTCAGCTACTTTAAGGCCCTTAGCAAAGGGTGACCAATCTTACTGTGTAATGTTACTAATAATACAAATGGTAGTTTGACCAAGAGCAAGGCTATTAGGAGTGGCCTACACAGTGTCACCAAATAAATATGCAAGTCCTCTCAAAACTTGAATATCTCTGCAAAGATCAGCCACAATGAAAGGTTTAAATATATTTAATAATAAAAGAACAAGACATTACTAAATATATATTCACAGTGACATCAGAGTTCAAAACCACTGGAAATATTTAAAACAACATTACATGACAGTCTCAAATAAAGAAAAACATCTAAACTAAGCTTTGCTGTATTTCTGACTATATCTAAGAAAATTACTATATTCTAGTTGCTTTTCTTAAGAGCAAGGCAGATGTGGTGAATGGATCTTCTAGTTGTCACGCCAAAGGCACAATACAGAATGCTCTCTCTCTCTCTCTCAGACTTCTTAAATTAATATCTCAAATATTACTGCTGGGATAGCTTGCAGAATAAGATAATTTCTTGTCATCTGAGTCTATCCCAGGTGAAACCCCACTGCTGGAAGCTAGCAGTATTTAGCATCTACCTGTGAAAATACGTAGACTTAAGATATTTGGCAGATGCTGGAAGTCATAAAACAATTGTAGTAATTAGTTCTCTCTAAAGACAATGGAGAAAGCTTCTTAGTGTAGACATTATGTCTCCTGCTGCACTGAAACTGAAAGATATCATCTTTTATTGTGTAGCCTATAAAGTAATTTAAATTTCAGCTATTTTTCTGAAGTTTTGCTGAAGTTAACCTCCTGTATTCCAGTTTCCACCGTTAAAATATATACATTTCAACAGTTACAGTAGTGCATGTACATTTTTGTTCTCTTCCAGAAGGGCACACTGTGAATACATTTCAAGCATAAGCACTCTATAAAATATCTCTTGAGTACACGTCTATACAGAAGGTTCCTATTAGATGACCAAAGACGCATTATATCGAATGCGTCCTGGTCGAACTTAAAACAACGAAAACGCAAAGCAAAATAGTGAAGCGGCTTTTAAGCGAATTCTTTCCCAGGGAAAGAATTTGCTTGGCCGCTTACGTTACTTTGGCGTTTTCAGCACTGTAGTGTGATTTTGGAGTTGGTATATTTAAGTAGGAGGGTGTGGAGGGAAAAGCCCTCCCACTTTATGTATTCTTTCTTTTTTTTTTTTGGAACAGCGATTTTTTTTCCCCCTTGGAAAAAAAATCGCTGTTCTGAGCTTTTGTGATGGTAAGCTTTCGCTTACATGGGTTTGATTATTCATCATTCACTTTAAGCGTTCGATGATGTAATATAGATCCTGTACAAACCATCTTATATGACATACTGTTCTAATATATTTTTAACACAAGCATCTTATATAAATCATGTTGATATTCACAAATGACATATAATTATTTACAAAATTCCAAATAGCTGTGCTGGCAGTTTGCCCTTTTGCCACACCTGCTGCAGTAGCCGCTCCCACCTTCCTTTTTTATGTTGTTTATGCCAGTGTGAGGACTTTCATTTTTTGTTGTAACTAGCATTATCCTTTCAGGGCTGTTCCTTCCTCTGTCTGTTGGCATGAAAGCGCTGAAGGGCTTGATGCCCAAACCTAGCTTTTCAGTCAGCTCAACTCGAGATGATTAATGGTTTGGGCATGTGTAAGGTGCCCTGAAACTTTGGAAGCTGGCTGGCTGTTATGTCTTATGCAGGATATAACCCGTATAGCTTAGTCTACTGTAGCAGTGATTCTTCAAATATCTGCTTTCATGGTAAGTTTATTTAAACAATTGTACTGTTCTACTGCTGCTTTCTCCTGCTGTACCTAAAAAGAAGAAACAACACAATAAGGAGCCCTTGCCACCACCGTGGGCTCAGACAGTGCCTCAAGTGGGTGAACCTGTAGTAGCCATTGGTTTTTCCTCAGACCACTCATTCCATCAGCTTCCTCTGGTGTTGTCCTTTCAGGTGCTGTGGAATAGGGAACAGCCACATTCTCTTCAGCTGTTTCAGTGTCCAGTTTGGGCATGGGAGTACTGACTTTTTTTTTTTTTTTTTTTGCTTCTGAGAGAGACTATATGGGATGCTTCTCTGGGTAGCTGTGAAATGAGAACTCTTGACAGGACTGAAGTCGCACCACCTAGTTAGTCCTGTTCCAGGTATTACCTGCAAAGAAAAAACGAAAGGTTGCACATTGTTAATGTGATGACATGGTGCCTGTTAGAGAAGATGCTTTTTTTTCTTTCTTTTTTTTTTTTTTTTTTTTTTTTTTTTTAAACCTTAGCCAGACATTTCTTAAAAGCCATTAATATTGCAATTCTTACACGAGAGAAATACCAGTAAAGGAATCCCAAGAAAACTTGTTAGAGGATTCTGACATAGAAAGAGACAGGTGTCTTTTCTTGAAGATTCTGTGGAAACGTGGTCTTTGCCACCTACTTTGGAGGGCTTGTCTTTTTTCAGACCATTTCTGGTATGAATGAGGTGTTTTCTTTTTTTTTTTGGATTAAGCGTATGTTCCCCCTGAAGTGAGAAGAAAATGTAAAGTCCTAATAATCCTGACTCCCATCCTTCTGTTCCCCAAAAAGGCAGGTAGACTTTGTAAAGTACCTCAAACTTAATGTTTGTTCTCTCACCTCAGTTCAGATCTAGCTGCAATATCTGCATCTTCGCAAGATGGAGACAAATTTCATGTGAATTATAATCCCTCATTTATGGGCAAGAAAGGCAGGCTGTTCGACAGATTTGGTTAAGATAATTTTCTCTACCTCCACTTTGACTTTGAAATTCTTACCTGTAAGGCATACTTGTGGAAATTTATTCAGTGTTGTGCAGACAATGTGAGTGTTTTTTCTGCTACTGTTCAGAGGATAGCTCATTTGTAAATCCTGTTGTTTCTCATATTTCTCAAGGAGGTGATTTTTTTTTGCCTCCCCTCTGAACATACAACCTCCCCAGTTCTGTTGCAAGAGTGCCAAGTCCTCTGGCATGAAAAGTAGATGCCCTGTCTTTTTCTTGGGAAGGGGATGTTTCCGTATGCCTATCAGCCTCTACCTGTGCTATCATGAGTCCAGCACAAAATCATGTGGAACAGGCCTAAAATATTGATGGTGACTCTTTTTGGCCCAGACAGCATTGCTTCCCCCATCTGTGTCATCTTGTTACGGGCAGTCATCACAAGTTACTTCACAGGATAGATCTTCTGACACAGGACAAGAGACCTCTAATTCACCCTCAATTGCCCACTCTTCAGCTGACTCTCTGGATGGTAGGGTTTTGATTCCTTAAGTCACCTGTTTTCTGGGATGTGCTTTGGGATTTGTAGGAGTCCAGAAAATGCACTACTAGAAAATCCTATGTAGCTAAATGGAAGAGATTTTCAGTTTGGTGTCTCAAATGTGACTTGGACCCCATTCTGTGCATATTCATATGGTCCTTTCTTATTTCTGGTCTAGCATATTCATTGTTAAAGCTCATCTGTCAGCCATTTCTGCTTATATGCCTTTGAATCCACTCCTTGCTTTTGTAGTATTGAAGTCAAACAGTTATTGAAAGGTGTATGTCATACTAGCCCCCCCCCCCCCACACACACACACACACACACACACACACACACACAAGAAAGCCTGTTCCTGTTGGTGGTTCCTGCTTCTGTCAAGAGGGTTTGTGAACTTCAGACACTCATGGCAGTTCCAACTTTTTTTGTTTTTTCTTAAAGGCAGGGGTCACTGTTTGCACTAATCCCTTTTTTATGCCCAAGATGGTTAATAATTTCTCCTTGGATCAAACAGTTCATCTGCCTTCATTTTTCCCCCTCACCGCAGAATGCAAGTGAGAGAATTCTTTACATTGGACGCCGTAAATAAACTAGTGAATAAACCTGACAAACCAACAAACTAAACACAAATTAAAACAGATGCAAACTGAGCAAGCGACACTTAAAAACGAATAAACTTTAATATCAGTAAAGCGCTTTTCGTTTGTGTGACATGCACAAACTTCTTCAGACAATAAATTACTCACAACATCATCCTTTTATACAACAGCTGTTGCCTCTATCAAGGTTAGCATTATTAGCACACTAATCAAACTTTAAATGAATACTGACCCTGAACCATCAACCATCATTATCCCACTGGGTTGGTAGTGAATTCAACCTTCCATAAAGACTTCATTACTTTATTTGATCAACAAGGTTTAGAACTGGTATCACTGATGATAAAACATTATTCTTTATTGGTTGATGATTTAAGTGCCCAAGTTTCAGACTTAGATGCCAAGATAAAATTAAATAGTGATTTTTTTCGTTACAAATATGAATATAACACAATGTTCACGAGTATTGATCAATAGACAAGCTCAGGAACAATAAAATTAAGAAAATCGACAGAGATGTGAAAGCTTACAATGGTGGCGTAGCCTACCCTGCTCCATCTACTGCCCAGGTCTGGAGAGGTTCTACGCGTTTGGGTCAAACCTCCACCATTAACAGCTCTTCATCATTGCAACCCAGTGACAATTTTGTCAATAGTCAGCCAGCCCAGAATAACTCTTGTGCCTAATGAAGTTTGTGTAGAAGTTGGATCTAATATAGGTCCCAGACCGAGTGAAGCTCAACATCATAACGACAGGGCAGGCCATTACAATTTGAGATCTAACGACCCAAATTTTTTAGGTGCAAGACCAAAACAAACATCAACGAGACAGTACCAAACTGAATTTCAAAAAACGGAACAGTACCAAACTGAATTCCAAAAAACACAAGAACTAGTTCTTCCTCTATTGCAAGAGAACAACACTTTAGTTCTTGATGAAGAGTTGATGTCTCCGCACTCTGAGCATGATCACTCTGATTTTTTGGTTGATGTCTCTTTGGTCCTTCCAACTTCCACTAGTGTGTGCAGTGATGAAAGGAGTTACCTGGAAAAGCCTAATTCACCAACTATTCTTTTCACCACTGATGGTGACTTTAAGGTTTACAGCTACTCTACAGTAGCTATTTCACAAGAAAAGGTTGATCTTTTCGCAAAGGGTTATACATATGTCCCTGCCCAGAGGCTGGATATAGTTAAAACTATCATTGACCGTAAATTATATACAAGGACACTTAACTTCAGTTTAATGATGGGCGGTAATGCTATTTGGAACAATAACCCTTTCAGAATTTCTAGTGTATTTAATCCCCCATTACACCCTTTATTGTATGTTTTTGAGCAAATGTGTGAGTTGGACCTTCGTGAGAAATTTAAGTCAGGCCACAATTTTCCCTCGTTTGGGTACTCATCCAAAGTTGAACAAGAATGTATTGATCTTATCAAACTTTATGATATTCGGATTTGTAAACCAGACAAGGGAGGTGGCTTAGTTATTTTTGACCGTGACGACTATAACACAAGAATGTTACACGTATTGGGTGGTCCGTCTTACTCTCTTAGCTCAAGATCTGAGGTTAATGGGGCCTATAACACTATAAAAAATAGTATTGAGGAAATGTTTATAGATGGTAGGATTGATCAAAGTATATTTAATTACATGTCAACAACATTTCCTTGGTTTCCCCACCTGTTTGGAATACCCAAAATACATAAAGACATCTCCAATCCACCAGTGCGCCCACTGGTAGACGGTAGGGGTTCTCCCACATATACATGCGCTAAAATTGTAGATGCAGTTTTACAGAAATCGACCATATATGTAAAGACTCTTGGTCATTTTTAGACAAAATTAATGCCCTTGACTTTGACTCCAAATATAATTTCCTTACTGTGGATGTCAAAGATCTGTACACTTGTATCCCGCATGATATAGCCCTGGAGTGGGTCAATCAATTCTTGAAATTAAATGGAGGGGAGAACAATGAGATGGCACTAGTGAACAAACTTTTGGCGTTGATTTTAGACAACAACTATTTTATGTTTTCAGGTAATTTTTATTTACAGAAAGTTGGAGTCGCAATGGGCTCCCCATGTGGAGTGAGTGTTGCTAATTCAGTTATGGCACACTGGGAGCACTTGTATGTTACCAATAATTGTACTTTTAAGGACAGCTATATATACTACACCCATTATCTTGATGATATTTTCATCTTAATAGACGGTGATAGTACATTTAGCAACAAGGTGGTTGACTATTTCAACAAGTCAGTGCACTTTTTACAGTTCACTTCTACATTTAGTACAACAAGTATAGCCTACTTGGACATTGAGCTTAACAAGGATGAAATTCTTCAGAATTTTACTGCTAAAATTCATAGGAAGAGCACGTATTCGAACTCTTTCCTACACTATTCCAGTTGTCATCCTTACCAGCAGAAACGTGCAGTTATTAAGGGTCAGCTGGTGAGAGCAGCCCGCATTACTTCTCTTGATGCTGACTTCAATTCTGAATGTTCCTTTTTAAAGAACATGTTCTTACATTGAGGCTACCCTGACCAAATGCTCAGTGATATTATTGACGAGGTTTCCCGTAAACGTCTCCGCAAATTTTATTTACCAATTCTGAGTGGAGTACACACTAACAATCAGCAAGTTGAAACTTCAAGTATATCACTGACCCAAGGTATTACTGATTCTTCTAGTTTAGAATTTAAAGAATGCAAGTTCATCACAACTTGTAACATTAATAGTAAGGACTGTCTTGGGATTTTGTGCAAAAACTTGGCACTTTTTAGCAGTGATCCTAGTGTATTCCAGAGAGTAGGTGATCAACCTAAAGTAACCTATAGGAAAGACAAAAACCTTAAAGTACTTTTCGAATATAACAAATTGGCATTAAGTAGATCTGTTGGCATGTACAAATGCCAGTCCTGCAATTATTGCCAATATGTTACAGAATCCAACAAGTTTAAGGTCCATGACAATTTTTACACTTTGAGACACAGAGTTAGCTGTAATTGTAAGATGATTACTTACGTGTCAGACATGTTTGGCATTTTATATAGGTAAGACGGAGAGACGTCTTCGTGAACGTATATATGAGAATATTTATGCCATTAGAAAAAAACAAACCTGAAAACGCTTTAGCTAAACATATTTCTTGTCATCCAGACCACAATTTTAAATTTGTAGTGATAGATCAAGTTATCCAGAACCCAAGAAGGGGGTCCAGTAGGGTTAAAATTGAAAGAGCTCGAACTCTCTTGGCAAATCAGGCTGAACGCGTAAAACTCGCCTGGAATAAATGAAAGCTACCCTATTAGCAGCATTTTAAAACTTAAAAGTTTAGTAAGATGAATTATTTATCTTTGAAAGCAACAAATTATGTAAATTTCATCAATACTAATTTATTCACTTTCCAGTTTTAAGTTATATAGTTTATCTTCATTTAAAATATTTTTATGTGCATTAACAGCAAGACGCCACTAGGATATACTATGTTTTGGAATTGTACTGTTGATGGTTCAGGGTCAGTATTCCTTTAAAGTTTGATTAGTGTGCTAATAATGCTAACCTTGATAGAGGCAGCAGCTGTTGTATAAAAGGATGATGTTGTTAGTAATTTATTGTCTGAAGAAGTTTGTGCATGTCACACAAACGAAAAGCGCTTTACTGATATTAAAGTTTATTTGTTTTTAAGTGTCACTTGCTCAGTTTGCTTCTGTTTTAATTTGTGTTTAGAATTCTTTACATATCGGATTTATATAGGCAACTCAGTTATTACCTAGATAAGATGAAAACATACCAGGGAACCTGAGCATTTTGTTTTCTTTTCATTCCAGTTCATTGGGTTTGGTTGTTTCTAAACAAACCACCTCCTCCTGGATCTCTAAGACCATTTTGTTTTGCTGTTCCTTTCATGGCAAGCATCTGTTTTCTTCTGTTTGTGCTCATTTACCAAGGTGGTTGCCTGTTCTGGTACCTTTTTCAAGGGTCTTGATACTAGATCAATTTTGGAAGCTGCTGTTCAGTCTTCTGTACATACCTATACTAAACATTACAAGTTGGAAGTGATTTCTAGGCCCACAGGCTGGTTTTACCAGGGCTATTCTTCATGGGTTCTTTAAAGGCTCCTCTGTGATTTCCTCCTGCTATCCTCTCTAGTATCTTTTGTACTCTCCCAGATGTAAAGAATACTACTGGAGCAGTGATGAGGAAAGATGCAGTACAGTTGTCTAAGAGCTTACTATAACAGTAGATTCCCTACTTTTCACTGTTGCAGTATTCTGTCCCTCTTTTTCCCCATGTTGATGTTCATCGTGTTTCACTGTTGCAGTCATGACTGTAGGGTTCTCCCCTGCCGGCAGGCAGTCCTCAGTCGGCCAGAATCCCAAAGTCTGGGTCTGGCGTCGGCTGTTCAGCCATGCTCCCTGACGCCAGAGCGCCAGGAGTACAAAGCTGACAGCCGACGCCATGTTCTCCAGTCTTTCTTGCCGTGCGGTGATAGCAGTTCGCATTTGCTGGTCGGCTGACTCCTGACAATTTTTGCTAATTGTACTTCAGTCCGAAGACTTTCTTCTCCTACTCAAAGCTAAGTACCCCGTTGGGGAAACTTTTTTCTTGCTCCAGTCCGATGTCAGAAAAAGTTAATAATTGTATTTCTTGTGGGAAGCAAATACCTCATATGGATTTTCATTCTTACTGTATTCCTTGCTTAGGCCCTGACCACGACGTAGCTAGTTGTCGGTTTTGTGCTAGATTCAATCAACGTACGATTAAACGAAGGTACGATTTTGCATTTCATTACTTTGGTAGGCGCTTTAATTACAAAATGTCGTCAGATTCGGTTCCGGCTACCGGAGTTCACAAACGACGCAAGGATAAAGACAGGCCTCCGAGGTCCAAATCGGATGATATTGTACAAGCAGAGCCAGCTTCAGGTTCAGCCGTTGTCAGTGAGGTGCTTTTGCAGCCCCTGTCGTCGGCCATTTCGGAACCGATGGTCGAAACGGACTCCCATGAGGAGCCAACTAGGCCTTTGAATATTTCTGTTGCAGGACCTTCAGACAATGCTCCTTCGGATGGGTCCGGAGTTGCTGTGCAGGTACCGGCTTCCGAAGGGGTTTTCAGGCCTACTAAGCTTCTAATAAAGGCAAAGACTCCTTCCAAAGCAAAGACTACAGCTCAGGCTTCTTCTGATCCGGCTCCCAAGTCTCAGAAACAGTTACTTAAGATGGCGGAGGACTTACTATGATTAGGGGTTCACATCCCCCTCCAGATAAAAGGCCAAGGCAGGAAGTGTATTATGACTCCTCTGATCAGGCTTCTGTTTCTTCAGTTTCTTCTGCTGACCAGGATTATTCATTCCCTCCTTATGAGGACTCTGATGCTGAGGAATCCATTCCTTCAGCTTCTCCCCCTGAGGATTTCTCTTTTGGGAAACTTTGCATGAAATGAGGGAACATTTTCACTGGGAAGGACAGGAGTACTCAGAATCTAAGAAAAGACTTGGGGATTTTCTTCTTCTTCCCCAACATAGACCCCTGGCTATTCCTCCTATTCTGGATATTGTGGATGATGCTTTTTCGGAGGCTAACTTAACTCCGGACCCTTTTCCTCCAGCTCCTGTTAAGCCAGACAGATATTATAGGGTTCCTGATTCCCACCAGTTTTTGTACAAGAATCCTACTGCTGATCCTGAAACCATTTCTCAGGATCCTAAGGGGGTTAAGGCCGCTACTGCTAAAAACCCCATTCCCACTGAGAAGGATTCCAGATCTTTAGAAAGATGGGGCAAAAAAGTGTACACGTCTGCTACTTTATCTATTCGGGCTTTAAACTGCCAATTTCATATGCTGAAATACCAGCAATTTCTTCTGTCTGTTTTGAAACAAAAGCTAACTTCCATTTCTGCCTGTGCAGATGATAAGGAATTACATGACTTAATGCATGCCACTGAACAAGTTGGGAAGCATGGTTTTACACTGTGGATTTGATGCCTTGGAGGCTTCTTGTAGGGCTGCTGCCTCTGGTACAGTCATTAGTAGGCATGCTTGGTTAAAGGAACAAAACTTGCCTGATCAAGTAAAAGCTAAGTTATTGGATGCTCCTGTTGAACATAATGTTTTGTTTGGATCTAAGGCTGAAGAGGTGATAAAGAAGATGGAGGACAAGGCAAAATCCATGCAAACAGTTAAAGATTTCTTACAAGTACAGCCACCCAGATTTAGTAGGAATTGGCCTACAAAAAATTGGCCCTTTCCCAATTCTGAACGGCCTCAGAGGGGTAGATATAGACGCTTCCGAGGAAGGCCTCAAACGCAAGCCTCCTATAGACCAAGACAGTGGACTGCTTCCACCCCTAGGGGGAGGAGAGGACAGGTCGCAAGCTCATAGAAAACAGGCTCAATGACTCCCTCTGTTGGGCTGCAGGAACTTCTTGCCTGGAAGCCCCATTCGGAGGAAAACTTTCCCTTTTTCATCTAAATTAGACTCATATAACCCAAGACAAGTGGGTTCTGGATGTGGTTTCAAGAGGTTACAAATTCCATTTTCATACCCTACCAAGACCAAGTGGATGGCCGGATCTTCCAAAATATCAATGGTTAGAGGCCTTAAACCAGGTGGAGGCTCTCTTGGCTATGAAAGCCATAGAACTGGTTCCACTTTCAGAGATGGGACAAGGTTTTTACTCAAGGCTTTTTCTAGTCCCCAGAAAGCAAAATTCTTGGAGACCCATTCTGGATCTGTCAGTCTTGAACACTTTTCTCGAGATACCAAAATTCAAGATGCTTACTCTACAGCAGCTACTTCCAATGCTGACCAAAGAGGCATGGATGGTAACTTTGGATTTAAAGGAGGCATATTTACACATTCCCATCAGGCAGGAATGCAGGAAATACCTCAGCTTCAGGGCCGGATTGAGGCATTATCGATTCTCTGCGATGCCCTTTGGATTGTCTACTGCGCCCAGGGTCTTCACCAAATGCCTGGCTCCAGTAGTAGCTTATTGCAGACTCAAGGGAATTCAAATTTACCCTTATCTGGACGATTGTCTAATTCAGGCAGACAGCAAGGATGTCTTACTCCAGCATCTAGAATTTGTTCAGAACCTTCTCAAGTTCCTGGGATTCTCTGTAAACATAAAAAAGTCAAATTTGACACCCTCTCAACAGATAACTTTTCTGGGTGCTCTTCTAAACACCACAACCCAGATGGCATTTCTGACACCCAAAAAACAATTACAGCTGGCTTCAACTTTCAAACCTTGGCAACTTTAACTCAGCTTTCTGCAAGGAAATTCCTGCAGGCTTTGGGTTACATGGCCTCCTGCATCCTTCTCTTACCACATGCAAGACTACATATGAGGAAAATCCAATGGTACCTAAAAAGTGTGTGGTCTCAGCATTGCCACAGTTTAGACATACAGATAGCCGTCCTGCCTCGTCTCCAAAAGGAATTCCTTTGGTGGTCCAAGGCATGTACTCTAAACATAGGAAACCCCTTCAGTCTGCCTCCAGCCACTCAGATACTAACCACGGACGCTTCAGATTATGCATGGGGAGCCCATTATCAGGGCAACTGTCTGCAGGGCCTTTGGACAAAGGATCAGAAGCTCCTGCATATCAATTTAAAGGAAATGTTAGCCGTACAGAACGCTCTATTGGCTTTCAGGAATCTTCTACATCCAGGACAGCTACTGATACGGACAGACAACACCACAGTTATGTGGTACATAAACAAGCAAGGGGGATCTCATTCCTACCCCCTTTGCAGACTAGCCATGAATCTATGGAACACAGCTCTAGCTTACAAATTGGACCTTCAAGCTCAGTTTCTACAAGGGAAGCAAAACTTCCTGGCAGACTGTCTGAGCAGAAACCTGTCGGATCCACACGAATGGAAGCTGGACACCGAAATATTCAGGATGATTACAGCAGTCTGGGGATGTCCTCACATAGACCTCTTTGCATCCCACCTCAATCATCAACTACAGATTTTTTGCACCAGGACTTTCCACGAGCTAGCTTGGAAAGTGGATGCGCTATCATTCAGTTGGAGAAACCTCTCTGGGTATGCCTTCCCGCCTCTACCTCTTCTTCCATGGGTGTTATTAAAGATCAAACAGGACAAGCCCAAGATGATAATTTTGCTGCCCCCAAATTGGCCTCGACAATTTTGGTATCCAACTCTGAAAAACCTTTGTCTGGAGCCCCCTTGGGTATTACCATAGACTCCGAATCTTCTGTCCCAGCACCAGGGTCAGGTTCTGCACTCCCATGTCAAAACTCTCAGCCTTGCGGCCTGGTTAATTCAGGGTCTTTGATTCATTCTCTCCTACCCAAGCAGGTTATGGATGTCATTTTAGAAGCCAGATGTCCTAGCACTAGAAAATCTTATGCAGGGAAATGGAAAAGATTTTGCTCCTGGATGCAGGCTCAGGATTCAGATCCTCTTATTCCTAACATTCCTCTGATTTTACTTTACCTGACAGACCTCTTACATGAGGGTCTCTCTTTCTCTTCCATAAGGATCCATGCGTCTGCTATTTCTGCTCATTATGATACAGACCCTCCTATCTTTTCTCATCAGCTCATGAGACAGTTTCTCAGAGGAGCTAAAAACTTAAGGCCTCCTAGATCTCCTCCCATTCCTGCTTGGGATCTCAACTATGTTTTGGAAAAACTCACCTTACCTCCTTTTGAGCCTGCTGCCACTTCTGACATCAAGTTTTTATCTTGGAAGACAGCCATTCTGTTAGCTCTGACCTCTGCCAGGAGAGTTTTGGAGTTGCAAGCTCTCATGGCTGTGGAACCTTATATTATTTTTCATCAAGACAGGGTGTCTTTAAGGACTAATCCTACTTTCATGCCTAAGGTGGTTTCCAAAGTGGCTTTAAATCAAACTATTCACTTGCCAACATTTTTCCCCAGCCCTCAAAATAAGGGGGAAAGGATCTTGCATTCCTTGGATGTACACAGACAACTACGTTTTTACCTGAACAGAACCAAGGACATCAGGAAATCAGAGCAATTGTTTGTTTCTTATGCTTCAAGTTCCCAAGGTAAAGCCATTTCAAAACAGACCATTTCTAAATGGATTGCTCATGGAATCAGATTTTGTTATTCACACCATGGAAAGCAAACCCCAGGGAGTATTAGGACTCACTCTACCAGAGCTGCTGCCACTTCAGCTGCCTTCCTCAGAGTTCCTACCAAAGACATTTTGGAAGCTGCAGTTCAGTGCATACTTTTTCCAAGCGCTATAATCTACCTCTCTACTCTAAGTCTAGGGCAGGCTTTGCTTCTGCTGTTTTGCAGGGCCTTTTAGCCGCCCCCTCTTCTTTATGACCACCTCCCTTTTATTCTGCTTTGGGATTCAACCCTAGTCATGACTGCAACAGTGAAACACGATGAACATAGTACAGTTGTGTACACTTAGCATAAATGTAGATGTTCGAGTGTCTTCACTGTTGCAGTCTGGGTTTCCTTCCCTCCTGTCCCCTCTTATTTTTTCTTTTATGTGGTTCCCTTCTTCACCCTTCTTTTGAGGTGTATTTGCAAAGGGTATGGGATCTTACTCATTTTGGAGCACCTGACACCTGGGGCAAGAAAAACTGGAGAACATGGCGATTCTGGCCGACCGAGGACTGCCTGCCGGCAGGGGAGTACCCTACAGTCATGACTGCAACAGTGAAGACACTTGAACATCTACATTTATGGTAAGTGTACACAACTGTACTTTCTTTGCTACCTTCCTCCTGGCCAAGGGGCTTTCTGTCACACACACACACATATATGTGTGTGTCTGTGTGTGTAATATATGTATATATATAGGGAGAGAGAGAGAGAGAGAGAAGGTATATATATATATATATATATATATATATATATATATATATAGATATATATATATATAGATATAGATATAGATATATATATAGATATATATAGATATATAAATATATATATAGATATATATAAATAAATGTATATGTATGCGTGTGTGGGTGTGTGTGTTTATACCCTCCATTAGACGAAGCAGTAGAATTCAGCAGTAAACATTTAGTTGTTCTAAACACCCTGGCCCCTATAAGGCAAATTAGATCTAAAACAAATTACTGTCCATGGCTCACAAAAGAAACCAAACAGCTACTAAAACAAAGAGACAAAGCGTCTATATCTTATAATTGACAGCTTAGATAGTCGAATGCTGAAACATCAACACCTAAGCATCAAAACCTTATAATATTAAACGGGAAAGAATTCGCTAGGCCATCTGAGAACAAAATAAACAAGAAAACCCAAACACAGTGGGGGGCTTTGCCATCACAACCCCAAATGTGAAGGGCTGTGCCCACCACACCCCCCAACTAAATATACTAACTCCGAGATCCCTCTGCATTGGGGAAAGGGCAAATCCCCAATAACGGCCAAGCAAATTCTTTGCCAAGGAAAGAATTTACGTATGTGGCTGTTCGCTATTCTAACCTTTCGATGCTTAGGTGCCAGTGTTTAAGCATTCGACAACCTAAGCTGTTGATTATGTAATAGGAAACAGAGACAAATGCTGGTACCAATGTCAGGCCAACAAAACCAAATCAAAACCAAAGCCTCCCTTGATAATTACTGTCACTTAAGAAATATGTGCAAAAAACAAATCAAAACTGGTTAAAAAAACAGTACTACTCAAACATGCAGCACAAACATCAAAGCAACCCACATAAATTCTGGGTACTATCAAACGACTTATACAACCAGGCCATACTTCCACCCCATCACCAAATACCCATAACTCAGAAGATAGTATAGCATCACAATTTGACTCCTTTTTCATAAACTCTATACTCTCACTTATAAAAAAACAAAACTAGTTCACAGCAAATCGCTCATCCTGATGTCAGTTACACCCCTACCACACTCTCCCTCCAACCCATCCAGATAGGTAAAATAAAGATATTGAGCATTGCCGCCAGCAATCTACCGAATGAATACCTCAAACTAGCAGACAACATCATCTGTTACCCAATATCAGTTCTGATTAATAGATCCATCTCTGAGCAGTATGTAAATAAAATTCAGAAAATCTCCTAAGTAATTCCTATCCACAGAGGGGGCTCCTCATTAAAACTCTCTAACTATAGATAAATATCCATACTATCCCCTTTCAAAAATTTTAGAAAAATGTGTCCACTCAAAATTAATGCAACACCTACTAATAGCCTGCCTGCCAACTCACAGCACTGATTTTGGCAAGGCCATGGTACCACCACTATCCTGCTTAACTTCACTAATACTATAAACCAACTAAAAAAACAGAGGCCAAATGGTCTCCCCGATATTTCCGGATATGTCAAAGGCATTTGACACACTGTCCCACGAACAGTTCATACAAGAGCTGACATCCCTTGACATATCTAAAAATACTCTGTTATAATTCCAAAATTACCTCTCCGATTGCAAACAAGCAGTCAAGTAGCAAGATAATCTTTCTTCACTGCTTCCTGTAGCAGTAGCTTTTCCACAAAGCTCTGTACTTGGTCCACTTCTCTTCTCAGTCCTCACCAGTAATCTTTACACTGCAGCTAACCTTGCTACCATCATACAATATGCAGATGACTCC
>NC_056745.1:150811096-150826096 GCF_019279795.1 Protopterus annectens | reverse complement strand
AGCCTTTCCGAAGCGGAGATGGAAAGATGATGTGGAGAATTATCCGCACTCAAATTCTGATGTGGGTCTTGCCAGGGCCTTCTCCCACTGGAGCAGGCACCTTCCAACCAGTTTTCAGACCTTTTACTCCTTCTCCAATCCGACCCACGGTTTTGGAGCTGTTGGATCCGAGGATGGTCAGAGTCAAAGAGTCAGTGCCGATGGTACCCTGTACTTCGACGCTGGCCAGTGCCCTGAGTGTGTGTGATCTGACTGGGCAGATCCGACCTGTCGGAGCTGTACCCTCGGGGTCGGATCCAAAGGGTTGCTCTCTGCTTATCTGAGAGGAGCATTCCCCTGGGCGTTTTGGCTCCAACTACCCGGTTGGATCAGAGGGGAACGGTCTCTGCCAGTTCAGCCCAGGAGGTCCGTTCCCCCTCTGCATTCACCGTGGTGAAGAGGCTTCTCGCAGGGTCAAGGCCTCTGACTATCTCATCTTCGGACTCAGTCCAGACCCCCCTGGCCTTGAGTGCAGGTCCATCCATCTTGCCCTGTCATGGACAGCCCACAGCCATATTGCCCCAGGATGTTCCAATCCTGAAACAACCCATTTGCGAGGTCTCCCCAGAGAGTCTCCCTGAGGAGCTCTCCCGCAAGCACATGTCCAAAAGGAGGCACTTGGACTCTCCTCCAGAGTGCCTCACAGAGGACACAGACTTGGATGAAGGGGAAGGTTCCCCAAGAGCACCCCCCCCGAGGATGTCTCATTTGGAGACATCATGGAGATCCTCTGCCAAGGGGAGGGTGGTCTTCCCCCATACCAGCCTTCGATGAGTCCGTGTTCCTAGAGGCATTATTCGGCTCGGGCCCACCTACCTCTTGGCTGTCCCATCCAGCTGATCCACTCGTGGATCTAATAACATGTAGGGCATGGAAGGAACCAGACACCATAGAGCCCATACCCAAACGCCCAAATAAGGTATTGAGTCCCCCTGTGGATAGACTTCATTGACATAAGGGGTCCCCTGTAGATGCGGATGAAGGTGGCGGCTGTCACCAAGAAGGAACTCACCCAGGAGAGTTCCACGATCCATCCTCCTGACAAGAGTCGAGGACGCTGGACTGTTTTGGGAAGCAGGTCTATGCTTCAGCGACCTTCTCCTTGATGGCACTGAACTGTATGGTGCATGTTATTCTACTCCAGAGAGTCCTGGTTAAGGACGTTGCTGAGTCGACCCCGGGGTCCATGTCGGCAGAGGACAAGAAGTTGTTCACACGAATGGCCACCCTCAATTCTGTTGCCAACACGTCCGTGCGTTTGCTCACCTATGCCACGGAGGGAGCCACATGGATGGCGGGGTCAAGTGTTGCCATTTGGCACCACACCTGGCTCCACTTATGCCACCTTTCTGAGCCCTTCAAGGCATCTTTCACTAGCGCCCCTTATGATGGTTCTTCCCTGTTTGGGAAGACAGTCAGAGAGACTCTGGTTCAGCAAATCTCAGGCGTTTTCCCAGGACGCTCAGGACTCACCTTCCCCCAGAGGTAGACAGGGATACGATAGATGCTGCCCTAGAGGTAGAGGGTGTCCTAGGAATTCCAGGTCCCAAGAATCGTTCTCGGATAGACCTGGACAGCAATCCTGAGGGGTTGCCCTGCTGTCCATCTCTGGAGACATTCGGGGGTCATCTGTCACTCCACCCACTAGCATGGGGAGTCCATCATAAGAGATCAGTGGGTGTTGCGAGTCATATCCAGAGGCTATTTTGCCCCTTTCAAGGACTCACCCCCTCCCAACAAACCCCTCCCAGATGTCCCACCCATGCATCGGGAAGAAGCAGCAGTGCAGATACAATCACTGCTAAGAAAACAAATCATCTAAGCGGTCCCCCAAGACCAATCTGGATCTGGGGTGTACTCCAGGTTCTTTTTAGTGCCAAAAAAGACAGGGGACCTCAGACCAATTTTGGATCTGTCCCAGTTGAACCTGTCACTAACCAAGACAAAATTCTAGATGGTCACGATCCAGTCCATCCTGCCCTTTCTGCTGGAAAAATACTGGATGTGCTTGATTGATCTCCAGGATGCATACTATCACATCAAAATGCACAGTCACTCACGGAGGTTCCTCCGCTTCTGGCTGGGAGCCAATCATTACCAATTTCGAGCCCTCCCCTTCATTCTCACCACAGCCACCCCGGGTGTTCACCAAGACTATGGCAGTGGTAGTGGCTCAACTGAGGCTTCAGGTCATTCAGGTCTTCCCGTACCTGGAAGATTGGCTCTTTACTGCCCCTTCAGAGCATCTACTATGTCAAGCCAGGGACTCCTTCCTTCTGTTAGCTGATAAGTTTGGCATTACTATCAATTGGAACAAGTCAGCTCTTCACCCGGTACAGGTTTTAGGGTATATTGGGGCACGGCTGGACACAATACAATCCTCACATTAGACAGGATACGCACCTTGATGATTCACCTGTTACATATTCTACAGACCCACTCACCCACAGCCGAAACAGTCTTAAGAGCTTTAGGTTCTATGGCAGCCAGAATAAATCTCCCCATGGCACGCCTCCACATGAGGGTCCTACAGTGGGCTTTAGCAGTACAGTGGTCTGTGTTAGACCTCCCTTTGTCCTTTCCATTGAGGATCTCGAAGGCATGCAAAAGTTCCCTTTGGTGATGGATTCATTCCCCGGATCTCCATGAAGGATGTCCTTTTCAACCTCCTTCACCCCAAACCACAATGAGCATGGACGCCTCCCTGCTAGGGTGGGGGTGGGGGGCAGTGCTCGGGAAGGGCAGTCCAAGACACGTGGTCCCCTAACAAGACCTATTTGCACATCAGCGTCCTAGAGATGAGAGCGGTTCTTCTCGCGTTGCAAGCCCTACATGCACATTTTCCTCTGGGAACAATTGCAGTTCAGACAGGCAACATGTCAGTAGTCTGGTATATCAACAAGCAGGGGGGAACCAGATCTTACCCATTATGCCGAGAGGCCATGAGAGTGTGGGAATGGGCGATCTCCACTGGCCGTTTTCTGGTGGCAACGCACATCCCGGGACAGTCCAGCATCTTAGCAGACAGGCTCAGCAGATCCATCCTGATGCCCTATGAGTGATCTCTGAAACCTTCAGTAATAGAACTGATCTTCCTAAAGTGGGTTTGCCCTTGCTGCTATCTCTTTGCATCTCCTTCCAACGCGAAATGCAGCAAGTTCTTCGCTCTGAACACCCCTCCCAGGGAAGCCCCCAGAGTCCCTCTGATTCATGCTTGGCCTACTGGGCTCCTTTATGCATATCCTCCTCTACCCCTCATGTCAAAGTTTCTGCAGAAAGCTCGAAGGCTGGAGAGCACTGTGACCCTGATCGCCCTATTCTGGCCTCAACAGGTTTGTTTTCCGTTACTCCAGTCTCATCTAGTTGTCTCTCCATGGACTTTGAATCCGGTCCCGGATCTGCTCTCACATCCCTCGGAGATCCCTCATCCAGGCATGGATCGTTTGAAGCTCACTGCTTGGCTGCTCCAGTTCCCATGATTCTTAGGACTCTCAATTTTGTCTTCTCCGGTTAAATCTATTCTGGGGGCGGCTCATAAGTCATCCACTAGGAAAATCTATCATAGGGAATGGAAACATTTTTCGATGTGGGCCGTTCAGAGGTCTTTGGATCCTTTCAATGCATCACTTCCAGCGGTTCTAGAATTTTTAGCTAGCATTTTTCATCAAGGCACTAATTCTTCTACTGTGAAAGTTCAGCTAGTCACAATTTCTAATTTTCATGCTGGGGTGGATATCTCTTCTTTAGTTTCTTCAAAAATTTGTAAAACCTTTTTCAAAGGTGTCTTACTCCTCAGACCTCTGGTGAAGTATCCCATTCCTCCGTGGGGCCTCACTTTGTTGTTGCAAGCGTTGGTTTCCCCTCCCTTTGAACCTGCAGCCTCTGAATCTGCAATTGTTGACCTGGAAAACTGCTTTTCTGATTGCCATTACATCTGCTAGAAGGGTGTCTGAACTCAGAGATCTTTCCATCAAAGTCCCTTATATAATCTTCCACAAAGATAGTCTCGATAAGTACTAATCCGTCTTTTCTTCCTAAGGTAGCCTCAGAGGCTAATATCAGTCAGACTATCAATTTGCCAGTATTTTTTTTTTTGCGCTATCAGAACAAAGGAGAGCAGAAATTACATTGTTTAAATGTTCAAAGGCAGTTGAGATTTTATTTACACAGGACTAAATTCTTACACAAGTCTGATCAGCTTTTTGTGTCCTATGTCAAGCCCCTTTTAGGCAAATCTGTTTCAAAAATGACTATTGCTCACTGGATTTCTCTATGCATTGCCTGGGCTTATTCGGATAGAAGTTTGTCACTTTCAGGAAAAGTGAAGGCTCATTTGCCCCGATCCATGGCTACGTCTGTGGCCTTTTGGTCTAGGATCTCCTTGGATGATATTTGTTCTGCTGCCACTTGGGCCTCATCTCACACCCTTATTTCCCATTATAAGCTGGATTTGATTTCTAGAAGTAGAGCATCCTTTGGCTCTGCGATGCTCCGGAATATCCTTCCATGAGGGCCTCCCAAGGATTAGGTAGCAGGGGACTGTGTCCCACAGGTTGAAGATCAAATGAAGTAAACTACTTCAGATAAAGAAGTTATGTACTCACCATAATGTTCCATCTGAGTAGTTCTACTTCATTTGTCTTCAGCCGTTCCCACCTCCTTCCCCCTGACCTTATCCTTCAGGATATTATATGTCCCTTGTTCTGGTCCCTTTCTTTTGGGATCTTTGCTTATGCTGGGAGTTAAGGGATTTGGTAGTAAGTTTTTTCTTGGAGGATAAGTCCTTGTGTGGTCACGTAATGGTTATATGTTGGGCAGCAAACTCGATCTGATGGAAGAAAGGAGACTGGGGGCATTATGGGTAAGGGGAGGAGCATGGAGCTCGGAGCTATAACTGGAAAATGCGGCCGTGTCAGATTTGATACGGGTCCAAGGACCCACAGGGTAAAGACAAATGAAGTAGAACTACTCAGATGAAACGATGTCCTTCATGGATGCATCTGCAGTCATAACAAGTGGGTTGTCCTGTCGTCAGGCAGCCCTGCAGTCGGCCGGATTCCAAAGTCCGGGTCCGGCTTCGGCTGATGTCGCACTCCACCCGACGTCATCTCTGCTGGTCTTCGGGTATAAAAGCATCAGCCGACGCCATTTTCCTCAGTCTTTCTTGCCGCGTGGCGCCCGAAGCAGAAGCTGTTCGCAAGTGCCGGTCGGTCGGATCCAGAGATTATTTCTACCGAATACTACTTCGAAGACTTCTAAAGCTAAGTACCCCGTTGGGGACTCTTTCTTGCCTCAGCCGATGTCAGAAAAAGTTAACAATTGTTTAACCTGTGGGAAACAAATACCTCATAAAGATTTCCACTCTTACTGTCTGCCTTGTTTAGGCCCAGCCCACGACGTAGCAGCCTGTTCGGCCTGTGCCTCTTTCAACCGACGAACGCTTAGGCGTCGGTCGGAGTTTGCAGAGCAGTTTTTGAGTACTGATTTTGCGTACATTATGTCGTCGGATTCTCCGACTACCCCCAAAAAACGCAAAGATAAAGACCGACACTCGCGGTCCGCGGTTTCGGCCGAAACCACGGCAAAGCAAACCGCGAGTGTCTCGGTTTCGGCCGAAACCGAGAAAACTGCTCAAAGTACAGCTGAACCTATTCTTACAACTGAGGCCCCTGCTACAACTCTTGAATCGACCTCAGAAATTTTACCCACTACGGTGACTGACTTATCAGATACCATCCCCTTGGATGTCTCTACCCCAGCACGTGGTACTGCTAGGCCTCCAGCAGCCATGTCCATTAAGGCCTTCGCCAGGGCTAAAGCAGCCAAGACTACTAAACCAGTGCCTGTGAAACCCCCCTCATCCAGGCCCTCTTCTAGTTCTCAAATACTTTCTTTGGCAGAAGATTTAATTTCTTTAATTAGAGGATCTCAATCTCACCCAGACAGGGCCTCTCAGCCCCCAGAGAAGAGACCTAGGGCAGAGCCCCCTGAGCCAGTGTCTTCTGATGATTCTGCTCATGAATCAGACATAACTGACCAGCCTGAGGCTCCCTTTTCCAATTTCGAAGATTCTGATGCTGAAGAATCCATTCCAGCTGCTTCCCCACCAGAAGAATTCTCCTTTGGAGAAACCCTGCATGCCATGCGAGAACAGTTCCAATGGCAGCAACAGGATTTTCAGACTCCAGAAAAGACTTAGGACTTTTCTGCACCTACCACAGCACAGGCCCTTAGCTATTCCTCCTGTTCTCTCTGTGGTGGATGATGCTTTCAATGATGTTTGCTCCGCTCCAGATTCTTTACCCTCAGCCCCTGCCAAACCAGACAGATTTTACAGGGTGCCAGATACTCATCACCACCTTTACAAGGCTCCTCTTGCAGACCCAGAAACTATATCCCAGGGTCCCAAGGCAGTAGCCGCAACCACAGCTAAAACCCTATTCCTTCTGAAAGGGAAGCAAGGTCACTAGACAGATGGGGTAAAAGGTCTACACTTCAGCTACTCTCTCAGCTAGAGCTTTAAACTGTCAGTTTCACATGATACAATACCAAGAGTTTATGCTTGATCAGTTAACTAAAAAGCTAACTACTGATGAATCTCTTGATAAGAAATATGTATTAGAGATGGTAAATAATATACAACAGGTTAGCAACCATTCTTTAAAATGTGGCTATGATGCACTGGAGGCTTCATTTAGATCAGCCATGACAGGCACAGTGATAAGAAGACATGCATGGTTAAAGGAACAAGCTTTACCGGATCATGTTAAAGCTAAGTTGCTAGATGCTCCTATGGATAAGACAAGTCTGTTTGGTACACCTGCCCAGCAGGTCATGAAGAAAATGGAAGAAAAGGCAAAATCTGTTCAAACTGTTAAAGATTTCCTGCAAGTCCAACCCCCAAGGTTTAGCAGGAACTGGCCTGCCAAAAATTGGTCCTTTCCTGACTCTGCAAAATTTCAAAGGGGCAGGAATAGACGTTCCAGAGGCAGAACCCAATCCAGAGGAGGTGCCTACAGAGGACGACAGTGGCAAGGTAACAACAGAGGCACAGACACAGCCACTGCCTCTACATCAGCACAGTCACAGTGACTTAATCCTAAATCCGCCTACCAGGATACAGATAGCAGCTCCTCTAGGCGGAAAGTTAACCTTATTTTCAAAGAACTGGCACTACATAACAAAAGACAAGTGGATTTTACAAACCATAGATCAAGGTTACCGGTTTCACTTCCACACTTTACCAGTCAAAAGAGGAATGCCAAATCTACCTCCACATCAAAAAACAGAGGCTCTACGCCAGATAATGGAGTTAGCAAATATGAGAGCTGTGGAAAGAGTGCCAACAGCAGAACAAGGAAAGGGGTTCTACTCCAGACTATTCCTAGTTCCAAGAAAAGAAAAAAGTTGGAGACCAATTCTCGACCTGTCCACCTTAAATACATACATCATCGTCCCAAAATTCAAAATGCTGACCCTACAGCAACTTCTTCCCATGCTGGGCAAGGAGTCTTGGCTGGTAACTCTAGATCTCAAGGAGGCATACCTGCACGTCCCAATTCGACCAATCTGCAGAAGATACCTCAGATTTCTTGCAGGATCAGAGCACTTTCAATTCTCAGCATTGCCTTTTGGCTTATCTACTGCGCCCAGAGTATTCACAAAATGCCTGGCATCAGTAATCGCCCATTGCAGACTACAGGGGATTCAAATTTATCCATACCTGGACGACTGCCTGCTACAAGGGGACAACAAAAGCAAGCTGACAACAGATTTACGAAGGGTCATTTACTTGCTACAAGGACTGGGATACACAGTCAATTTACAAAAGTCAAGGCTGATACCATCCCAAACAAGGACATTCTTGGGCTGAATTGGACACAGTACAACAAATGGCATTCCTGTCTACAGAAAAACAAAAAGAACTTCCTCTTTACTTCTTGGCACTAACAAAACTGAACAAGTTAACAGCAAGAAAATTTCTACAGGCCTTGGGCTTCATGGCATCATGCATAATCTTGGTCCCATTTGCCAGGCTACATATGAGGAAACTACAGTGGTACCTAAAGAATTTATGGTCCCAACACAGACACAGTCTAGAAACAGAAATCCCACTAATTCCATGCTTAAAACAGGAGTTTCTATGGTGGGCTCAGGCATGCCAGTCAAACCCAGGCCTGCCCTTCCGCAGATGTCAACCAAGCCAGACCATCACAACAGACGCTTCAGATCTAGGATGGGGGCCCACATGCTGGACAAATGCGTGCAAGGATTGTGGACACAGGATCAAATTCACCTGCACATCAATCTAAAAGAAATGCTGGCAGTACAACTGGCAATCCAAAAGTTCAAACCTTTCCTCAAAGAGGGCCAGTTGATGATAAGGACAGACAACACCACAGTCATGTGGTACATCAACAAACAGGGAGGCACTCATTCATACCCCTATGCAGAATGACCTTGGAGCTGTGGACCCTGGCACTCAGCTACAACATTCAGTTACAGGCAATATTTGTACCGGGAAAGACAATACTCTAGCAGACATTCTAAGCAGAACCACTTGGATGCCCACGAATGGAAGCTGCACCGGACATCTTCAAGACCATCTCAAAGAAATGGGGAATGCCACAGATAGACCTATTCGCATCACCTCTCAATCACCAGCTCGAAAAATTCTGCACGAGGACATTCCACCCACTAGCATGGAAAGTGGACTCACTCTCCTTCAACTGGAAAGGCCTAACAGCATATGCATTTCCTCCTCTTCCTCTGATACACAAGGTACTACTAAAGATCAAGGAAGAACGTCCAAGGATAATCCTGATAGCCCCAAACTGGCCAAGACAACACTGGTATCCACTACTGAAGAGCATGTCTCGGAACAACATGTGGCCAATAGCCCTGATGCCTTTGATGTTAACTCAGAACAACTACAGCATCATACATCCAAACCTAAAAACGCTGCAACTGACTGCATGGAACATCACATAGCAGCAGCTAATCCAGAACTTTCCCAAAGAGTTAAAGACATTATTCTTGAAGCACGCAGACCTTCAACAAGAAAGAACTATGCTGGAAAATGGAAAAGGTTTGTCATTTGGAGTACCGAAAGAGGAAAAGATGTGTCAAACATAGATATGCCTAACATTCTGGAGTATCTGGCCGAACTTCTTCATTCAGGCCTGTCCTACTCCTCCATCAAGATACATGCATCAGCTATTTCAGCAGAATACAGCTTTGATCCTCCTGTTTTTTTTCACACCCTTTGCTCAGGCAGTTCCTCAGAGGAATCAAGAATGTAAAACCTCCCAGGAAACCACCATTACCAGCTTGGGACTTAAACTTTGTGCTAGAAAAATTGACACTAGCACCCTTTGAACCAGCAGCAACAGCAGACCTACAACACCTGTCATGGAAAACTGCTTTCCTACTGGCAATTACTTCAGCAAGGAGGGTTTCAGAACTACAGGCCTTAATGGCAGTGCAACCCTTCCTAATCTTCCACCAAGATAGAGTGTCCTTGAGGACTAATCCTACATTTATGCCTAAGGTGGTATCCAGAGTATCTTTAAACCAGGCAATCCACCTACCTTCCTTCTTTCCCAACCCACAAAACAGAGGGAAAGAATACTGCATACCTTGGATGTACATAGACAGCTACGCTACTACTTGGACAGAACAAAAATAGCAGAAAGACTGACCAACTTTTTGTAGCCTATGCAACTGGAAGGGAAGGAAAAGCTATTTCCAAACAGACAATCTCCAAATGGATAGGAAATTGCATACGATACTGTTACTCCTTCCATGGAAAACCAATTCCACAGAACATAAGACCTCATTCTACAAGGGCAACAGCCACTACCACAGCCTTCTTACGAGTGGCAACCAAAGACATTATTGAGGCGGCTACTTGGACCTCCGTGCATACATTTGCCAAGCATTATAATTTGCCTCTTTATTCCAGATCCCGAGCAGGGTTTGCCACTGCTGTACTGCAAGGGATCTTTAACACACCATAATCTACCTTTATCCTCCTCCCCTAGTTGGCTATGGTATTCTACCCACTTGTTATGACTGCAGATGCATCCATGAAGGACATAGTACAGTTTTGTACCTACCATAAATGTAGATGTCCGAACTGGATAGCATCTGCAGTCAGGATTACCCTCCTTCCCTCTGTGGTACTCCTAGGGTGTTTACCCTCCTAATAGCTAGCTGTTGGGGAGTCTTTATGGTGTATTTGTTTGTATATATGTACATATATGCTTATTGTTGTGTTTACCTCTATCTATTTGGAAACATTGGCATCTATCCAAATTTTACCCTGCAAGAGGGCTACTGGCATCTGGGGCAAGAAACACTGAGGAAAATGGCGTCGGCTGATGCTTTTATACCCGAAGACCAGCAGAGATGACCTCGGGTGGGGTGGGACATCAGCGAGCGGACCCGGACTTTGGAATCCGGCCGACTGCAGGGCTGCCTGACGACAGGACAACCCACTTGTTATGACTGCAGATGCTATCCAGTTCGGACATCTACATTTATGGTAGGTACAAAACTGTACTTTATGGTGACTACATAACTTCTTTTGATATATATATATATATATATATATATATATATATATATATATATACATTATATAGTGACTGACTGTCTTTTGAATTATAACATCTGATGAAGCAAAGTTTTTCTTTGTGAAATCGCTTACGATGTTCTTCGTTTTCCATTGCTGCAGTCCTAACTATTGGGTATAGTCCGCGTCCCGTCGGCCCGAATACCAGAGTATAAGGCTGATGTCGGTCAGGGCGCATTAGACTGACGTCAGTACGTCAGGGTACTAATGCGCATGACCGACGTCATATCCTCAGTCTTTTTTGCCGCATGGTCCGATACAGAAGCAGTTTTGCGAGTGCAGGTTGGCGTTCTGAAATATTTCCGAAACCGGAGTTTCAGACTGAAACAGAGTTGGCTAAGTACCCCGTTGGGGAACATTTTGGTTTTTTCTTGCCTCAGTATTTTACGGATGTCAGAAAAAGTGAATAACTGTATTTCTTGTGGGAAACAGATACCTCATAGGGATTACCATACCTTGTGTATACCTTGTTTAGGGCCTGAGCACGACGTTGTTGGTTGCCGCTCTTGTGCTAGGTTTAACAAACGCACTATTAAGAGGAGGTTAGACTGTGCCAGGTTAGTGTTTGGGAAGCGTTGCAATTATAAAATGCCGTCGGATGCTCCGGCCGCTTCGTCAAGAAGCGCAAGGACAAAACAGTGAAGCCTAGGGTTGATGAACCGGCAGTCCCGGACGTCGGTTCTTTAGAAGGCTCAGTGGAGCCTGAGATTTTGTCAGGAGTTTCCATGGAGTCTCAGGCAGAAACTTTACTGTTACAGGATGTGCCTTCTCAGGAGGTAGGCCAGGCTGAGGGGGCTTCTCAGGTAACTGTTCTTCCCTCTCTTCCCAAGGTAGTTAGAGCCTCTCCTTCTGTTGCCAAAACTTCTTTGAGAGGTAGGCCTAGTTCAGCTTCAGTGGGGGCTTCTCCTAGCATTTCGGGTTCTGTACCTAAGAAACATATGCTTAAAATGGCAGAAGATTTGATTACTATGATTAGAGGTTCTATGCCCCCGCCTGATAAGAGGCCTAGGGTGGAACCGGAGTTTGATAGTTTTGAACAGTGTTCAGAGGCTTCAGAGTCTTCTGCGGAAGACTTGCAGGAGTATCCTACTTATTCTGATTCGGACGTGGATGATTCCACTCCTACAGCTTCTCCTCCTGAGGATTTCTCATTTTCAGAGACTCTGCATTCCATGAGGGAGCACTTTAAATGGGAAGGCCAGGATTACTCTGATTCCAGGAAAAGGCTTAGGGAATTCTTGTTTTTACCCCAGCATAGGCCCTTAGCTATTCCTCCCGTGTTGAATGTGGTGGAAGATGTTTTTGCAGAGGCTTCCCTGAACCCTGACTCTTTGCCTCCTGCTCCTGTTAAGCCTGATAGGTATTATAGGGTGCCCGAAGCTCATAAGTATTTGTTTAAGAGTCCTAGGGCTGACCAGAGACTATTTCTCAAGGGCCTAAAGGTGTTAAAGCTTCTGTGGTTAAAAATCCTGTTCCCACTGATAAAGAGGCAAGGGCTTTGGATAGGTGGGGAAAGAAAGTGTATACTTCTTCCACTCTAGCCATGAGAGCATTGAATTGTCAGTTTCACATGCTAAAATATCAGAATTATCTTCTTTCACAATTGAAATCTAAGGTGGATGCTTTGGCGGAAGGTATTGAGTGTAAAGAGTTGCTGGATTTGGTTCATGTGTCTGAACAAGTGGGTAAGCATTCTTTGCAATGTGGTTTTGATGCTGTACAGGCCTCCTCGAGGGTGGCTGCTACTAGTTCTGTTCTTCGCAGGCATGCCTGGTTGAAGGATCAGAATTTAGCTGAGCATGTTAAGACAAGGATTTTGGATGCTCCTATACAGTCTGATGTGTTGTTTGGATCGCCTGTGGAAGCAGTTTTAAAGAAAATGGAGGACAAAGCCAAGTCTATGCAAACTGTTAAAGATTTTTTGCAGGTGCAGCCACCGAAGTTTAGTAGAAATTGGCCTGCTAAGGGGTGGACATATCCTGCTTATGATTCCCAGTCTAGGGGTAGGTCTAGACGTGGTAGGGGCAGGGCTCAAGGTTCTTTTAGGCCTAGAACAGGGAGTTCACCTGCTCAGACTTCTGGTGAGGGCAGGGGTCAGTCCTTTCGTAAACAGACCCAATGACCTGTCTTTTCAGCTGCCAGTAGATTCCCGTCTGGCAGCTCCTTTGGGAGGAAGACTGTCTCTTTTCACAGAAAATTGGGATTTTATTACTCAAGACAAATGGGTGTTGGATATCATTCACCACGGTTACAGATTTTATTTCCACACAATGCCCCCTTTCAAAGGCATGCCAGACGTTCCTCCTCCACAAAGAAAAGAGGCTCACAAGCAAGTTTCTCAGTTACTCCAGATAGGGGCCATTCAGCCAGTCCCTGTATCAGAAAGGGGCCTAGGATTTTATTCTCGCCTGTTCCTAGTACCAAAGAAGGGGAACACGTGGAGACCAATTTTGGATTTATCTCTCCTCAACACTTTTCTGGACATTCCCAAGTTCAAGATGTTGGCGTTACAACAGCTTTTACCTCTGCTGGGCAAAGATCACTGGATGGTAACTTTAGATCTCAAGGAAGCTTACCTTCATGTGCCTATAAGGCTAAGTTGCAGGAAGTATCTGCGGTTTCGAGCTGGAAATTCTCATTATCAGTTCTCTGCATTGCCCTTTGGCTTATCTACTGCCCAGAGTATTCACAAAGGTTCTGGCTCCAGTGATAGCTTACTTCAGGCTTCAAGGAATTCAAATCTATCCTTACTTGGACGACTGCCTGATTCTGGCTCAAGAAAAGGAAGACCTTCTACAGCATCTGGAACATGTCATAGCAGTGCTAAGATGCCTAGGGTATTCTGTGAACGAAATAAAGTCCAGTCTAGTACCCTCTCAAGACATGTGCTTTCTGGGTGTGAGACTGAATACAGCAGCCCAGATGGCCTTTTTAACCCCGGACAAACAAAAGAGTCTATCACTTTACTTCCATCAACTATCTCATCAGTCCGTGCTGACTGCAAGGACAGTCCTTCAAGCATTAGGGTTCATGGCATCTTGTATTCTGGTGCTTCCCAATGCCAAACTGCATATGAGGAAGCTACAATGGTATCTCAAAATGTATGGACACAGCACTGCCAGGATTTGGACACTGTCATTCAAATAATACCTTGCCTTCAAAAAGAATTTTTGTGGTGGGCTCAGGAATGTCACCTAAACAAGGGACTCTCTGTGACCCGGCCAGAGGCGAGTCAGATTTTAACGACAGATGCCTCGGACATTGCTTGAGGAGCTCATCTAAATGGAAAGTGGATACAAGACAAGTGGCCTGCCAGACTACAGCATCTACATATCAACATGAAGGAGATGTTAGCAGTCCAGTTTGCATTAATGGCTTTCAAGGAGTTACTTCTTCCAGGGCAGGTGTTGATTCTAACAGACAACACAACTGTCATGTGGTACATCAACAAGCAAGGGGGAACACATTCTTATCCCCTATGCAGGCAAGCAATGATTTTATGGGAGACTGCGCTAAGCTTGCAACTAACTCTTCAGGCAAGGTTTCTGCCGGGAGCACAGAACTCCTTAGCAGATGTGTTAAGCAGACAAATCATGGATCCCCACGAGTGGAAACTGGATCTTCATGTATTTCAAAAATTGACAGTGTCATGGGGAACTCCAGACATAGATCTGTTCGCTTCTCCACTAAACCACCAGCTGCCACAGTATTGCACAAAGGGGTTTCATCACACAGCTTGGAAAGTGGATGCTCTGTCTTTCAGTTGGAAAAACCTTCATGTGTATGCCTTTCCTCCTCTGCCTCTTCTTCCAAAGGTACTATTAAAGGTCAGACAAGACAGGCCAAGGATGATTTTGATAGCTCCAGATTGGCCTCGGCAACACTGGTACCCACTACTACGGAGTCTGGTAAGGAAGCCTCCATGGCCTTTACCTGTGATTCCTCATCTGTTATCTCAGAAGGATGGTCATCTGCTCAATGTCAAGCTTCACTCTCTTCATCTAACAGCCTGGCATCTTCTGTGTTGACACACAGCAGGTCTCAACTTCCTCAACAAGTTTTAAATGTGATTCTGGAAGCTAGAAGACCTAGTACAAGGAAAGTGTACGCAGAAAAATGGAAGAGATTTTTATTTTGGAGTACAGCAAAGAATTTGCAGGTTTCGAAGCCTAATTTAAGTGTGGCTCTTCAATACCTTACTGAGTTATTGGACAAAGGTTTGTCCTTCTCTTCCATTAAGATTCATGCTGCAGCAATTTCAGCTCACTATGATTGTGACCCACCATTGTTTTCGCATCCTTTGTTCAAGCAGTTTCTTAGAGGGG